>NW_020862977.1:0-31828 GCF_003713205.1 Coffea eugenioides
CCAATGATGAAGACATTACCAAGACGAGTAGCAAACTCGTGACCTGTGGCATCTTGGACATGGATGGTCTCAAAGCTTCCCTTATGTTTCTCTCTATTCTTGATTACTCCAACCCAACCTCTGTTCCTTCCCCCAGTCACCATGACAACATTCCCAACATCAAACTTGATGAATTCAGTAATCTTGTTGTTCTCCAGGTCAAGTTTGATGGTGTCATTGGCCTTGATGAGTGGGTCTGGGTAACGAATGGTATGACCATCATAGGTATTCAGGTATGGCTTGCCCTTCTGTCCAAACTGTACTGATCGAACCTTACACAGCTTAAACTTTGCCTCCTCATCCCTGAAACTTCTGGTTTGATTAGCTGGCCCTGGCTATGTTGTTAACTAAGCTGATATGGTGATCATTGTCTGTGTGGCCCGGGATACAGTAGTGCTTGCCAAGAAAATCTCACAAGACTCCAGAATTAATTCCTATCTGCCTTACATTGTGTTTTGCATTGCACACAGCCTCCTCACATGCTTACATTGTGACATGTTTGAATTTAGTAATAGCTGTGTTGTATTTTGTTTAATTTTTATTATTGTTGTATGGGAAGATTAATTTCCTATATTTATTATATGTGTTGTTGTAATATCATGGTTGCATATTTTTTTGTGTTAGGATCAACGGTGCTTTTGAAAAAACATGGATAGGAGTTGGATGACAATTAAAGATTACTTGCATCCTAGATATTTGGCAGGAGTGAAAGAATTCGTTCAGTTCGCTTATTTAGGCAAGGATCCCACATATAAGCTCCCTTGTCCATGTAAAGGGTGCAACAACTTTGAGGATCAAACTATGGAGGTCATGAAAAGTCATTTGTGTGGGGGAATTGTTGAGAGCTATACTAGGTGGGTATATCATGGTGAAAGGTTTGAGGATTCTGATGAGGATGAAGATGATAACATAGTTTTAGATGAAGAAAACAGTGAGTCAGATGATATTCAAGAAATGTTAAATGACGTTGGTACTGCAAACTTTGGCGAGAATTGGAGAAATTCGGGGGAACATAATAGGGATATACCAAATAAGCAAGAGGGGGAAGCAAGTAAGTTTCTTAGATTATTATCTGAAGCTGAAAAAAGTCTCTACCCGGGTTGTGATAAGTACTCAAAACTTTCCTTTGTTGTCCATATCCTTCATTTGAAAACTATGAATCGGTGGACTTGCAAATCCATCGATATGCTGCTGAAATTCCTCATTCAAGTCTTCCCCATGGCATCAATTCCTAGCTCATACTATGATGCAAAAAATTTAATTCGTGAGCTAGGACTCAAGTGTGAAAAAATACATGCATGTGAAAATGATTGTGCACTTTATTGGAAAGAAAATGAAAGCCTCGATCACTGCCCAAATGAAAAATGTAAAGCACCTCGTTATAAATCCCCGGGTTCTAAAATTCCTAGAAAAGTGCTTCGCTATTTCCCCTTAAAGTCAAGGTTGCAAAGACTATTCATAAACAAGGAGATAGCTCAAGATATGAGGTGGCATAAAGAGAGACGCGTTCCCAAGGAAAACACAATGACACACCCTGCTGACTCAATAGCTTGGAAGGAGTTTGATAACAGTCACCCATCTTTTGCCGAAGATCCTCGTAATGTTAGGTTGGGGCTTTCAACTGATGGTTTCAATCCCTATGGAAACATGAATAATGCATATAGTATATGGCCTGTAATCCTTGTTCCTTACAATCTACCACCTTGGAAATGCTTAAAGGACCCTTTTTTCCTGTTATCAATGATTATTCCAGGTCCTAAGTGCATAGGAAATGATATGGATATATTTTTTAGGCCTCTAATTGATGAGTTGAAAGAGTTTTTTGACACTGGCTTTGAGACTTATGATGCAGCCGTGGGAGAAAAATTTATGTTACGGGCTGCTCTATTGTGGACTATAAGTGATTTTCCAGCATATGCCTATTTGTCAGGGTGGAGTACGAAAGGTTATAAGGCCTGTCCTATTTGTTTAGATGATACAACCAGTGTATATCTGAGAAATGGATTAAAATGTTGCTATATGGGGCACCGGCGATTTTTGCCAGCGGACCATAAATGGCGCAGAGAAAGAAAGTCATTTAATGGCAAGAGTGATCTTAGACAGCCTGTTAGAACTTTATCCGGTGAAGAAATCTTTGAACAACTTCAAGAGTTTGATCAAATGGTGTTTGGTAAGGCACCTGAATTGCTTAAAGAGAAGAAAAGAAAACGCATGCAAAATCAGTCAAATTGGTTGAAGAAAAGCATTTTTTTTGAGCTGCCATATTGGAGTACTAACAAAATTAGACACAACTTGGACATTATGCATATCGTGAAGAATGTGTGTGAAATTTTGTTGGCTACAGTGATGGGTACGGGACACAAAAATAGGGACACTTGGCAAGCTAGAGAGGATTTGAAGGAAATGAGATTGAGGGAAGAATTGCATCTTCAAACTCAAGGGGATTCAAAGGTGATGCCCGCTGCATGCTACACTCTTTCACGCAGCGAAAAACAAAAACTATGCCAGTTTTTGAGCTCACTCAAGTTCCCCGATGGATTTGCCTCAAACATATCTCATTGTGTTAAGCCAAAAGAGTGCCAAATTTCAGGGATGAAGAGTCATGATTATCATGTATTCTTGCAACGTCTACTTCCATTAGCAATTAGAGGCATGCTGCCAAAGGATGTTTCCCAAACTTTGGTAGAACTAAGCAATTTTTTTAGGAAAATTTGTTCCAGGACTCTTTATGTAGATGAGTTAGATGCACAGGAGAAAAACATTGTTGTAATACTCTGCAAACTTGAAAAAATTTTCCCTCCAAATTTCTTCGATGTAATGGTCCATTTAATGGTCCATTTACCTGCTGAAGCAAAACTTGCTGGCCCAGCACAATACCGGTGGATGTTCCCATTTGAGAGGTAGTGTAAAGGCTATTTTAAGACTGAATCTTCTTTTGCTTCATAGGGTCGTACTGCTGTGACATCTTATGGCTGCATTTTTGTGACACAGAAAAATGGGTCAATACAAAGGTTATGTGCACAACAGAGCTCGACCGGAAGTATGCATTGTTGAGCGTTACTTGGATGATGAATGTCTAACATTCATTTCCAGGTACTTGCACAATGTTCCTACAATATTTAATGAACCAGAAAGAAACATCGAACGCTTTGAGGCTACTGGAAAGTTGTCTATTTTTTCTGGAATGGCTCGGCCTTTTGGGGCAGCAACATTTTGTTGCTTAAGTGAATCAGAGTTGATGAAAATACATTTATTCATCTTGAAAAATTGTGAAGAAATTGATGATTACATAAGGTAATAAATTTATTACCTTATGTATATGAGAAGTGTTATATGTTTAGTCAATTTTAGCACTAACCGTAGCACATAGATAACTAATAATACTATTGTATAGGATGCACAAAGAATTGCTTCAGCAGCAAAATGTGTCGAATGTAGAGCAGATGCACGATTTAGAGTTTCCAAAGTGGTTTGAAGATCGTGTAAGTATGGAACAAACTACTAGAAAACTTGTGGTATTTATATAGTTGTTAATTTGTTCAGTCATTCTAATTTCTTATTTGGGTCATATAGGTCACTTACATGCATACACAAGGCAGATGCTGTGATGAATTGTTGTCTTTGGCCAAAGGACTGGATTTTAGAGTGATCAAATATCCTGGTTGTAATGTCAATGGGTTTAGATTTCATACCAAAACACGTGAGGTAGACAGAAAAACCCAGAATAGTGGCATTATGGTGAAGGGTGAGCATGCTGATGTAGAAATAAACTTCTATGGTGCTATTACAGATATCTTAGAGGTTGAATACTCCTTCAGTCAAAGCCGAGTAGTTCTGTTCAAGTGTGATTGGTGGGACTTGAAAAATAGCTCATGTCTTAAAATAGACAAACAGAGTAATCTAAGCAGCGTCAATTTGTCAAAAAAATGGTATATAGACCAGCCATTTGTATTCGCTTCCCAAGCCGAACAGGTCTTTTACGTAAAGGATATGAGGCTTGGAGGTGATTGGCATGTTGTCGAGTCAGTCTGTCCACGTTCATCATATGCTGTTCTTGAAAAGGATGAGGATAAATCATGTGAAGAAGAACAAGTTTACCAAGAAGATTATCTTGAAGACCTAATTGGGGTTCAAGAGAATGTCGATTTGTCTAACTTGAAAAGAGGTGATATGCTAGCTGATGAAGCTGTAGAAACTGGCATCCTAAATTCTGATTCTTCAGCTAAACATGCCAGGAAAATGGATGATTTTTTTGTTGATGATGATGAGATTCAGCAATTGAGCTCGAGTGAAGATGAAAGTGAAAAATTTGTAGAAAGTGATGACTATGAGTCTGACTAAACGATGTTGTAAATAACATTTTCAGTTTCTATTTATAGTTACAATGTAACTTTTGGTTCAAATCAAGTGTATTTCTTGTCTTGAATTATTTTTAGTCACTCTTATCTTCTAATTTGCAATATCTATTGTAAAATACAAGGCATATTAATTAAGTTCCTCCTTCGGGTGAGCATGCTGGTAATTGTACCTTGTCCTGGCATTTTAGACATATTTAGTCTAAATGCATGGCTGATTGATATCTTTTTATCATGTAGTTACATGGCTGGGCCAGGGAAGAAAGGAAAATGTCCTATGCGACCAACTCGAGGTGCTGAAATACCTAATGCAGCAGAAGCTAGAGAAAAAATAGGTGAACAGGTGATGAAAATTGACTTTGCTATGTACTTGTACCTTCACTTCTTTATACCATTGGTTTTAAACAATTAAGCATCTAAACCTGCTGTGTATTTCTTACCTGCTGAATAGCAAGTTGGTGGCCCAAAAGATAGTCTGGCTAGCAATGCCAATAATGGTGTACAACTCAGCCTATCTAGAAAGTCAGTTCAAATTCGCCTATTTGATGAGACTGAGGTTAGTTCTTACTTTTGGTAGTTGGCAATATTTGAAAAATACATTTCTAATGTGTAGTTGGCTGGATTTTAGGATCCTACTACCTCAAATGGTCGCAAAACTGCTACAGGATCATCAAGACATGAGTTGACAACTCCTACATCTATTGAGCAGCAAAATACTACTCCTACTTCAGTACAAGTCGGATCTAACCAGTCCATTGGTTGTGGAAGTGACCGGATTAATGAGAGCGATGATGTTCAACAGAATGATACCGGTATATGAGATTTACTTGTAATTTATATTACACAGCTAATTTCATTTCAGATTTTTCCACTCACATTCATAACTGTGTACTATGTTTTGGGTAGGTGGTATCAATGTAACTAGGAAAAGAGGATATACTCGCAATATTGCACTGTCCAAGGAAAAGAAGGCCGGCAAAAAGGTAAAAGTCCAGGTCTCTGAAGTTAGTGGAAGAGTAATTGGAGAAGGGGCACAACAGTACATCTCAGAGGCAAGTTGTGTCATTCGTAAATATGGCAAATGGAAAGCAGAAAAATGGTCCAAACTGGCCAGCTCTGATAGAGAAGGAATGCTAAAACTTGTTAATGTAAGTGAAATTGTTTTGAAGGCTTGTTTTTCTTCTTGACTTGGTAACAACTAGTTCTGCAACAGGACATTTATGCACTTTTTCTGACATTTACAATAAATTTTTCACTCATATTTCAGAATAGTTTTGCTTATGATGAAGGAGAACATGTTAAGCCAGCACTTCTTAAGCAGTTAAATACACAGTACAGAAGTCGACGATACAATTTTCACAAGATTTTCAAGAAATTTAGTACAAAAGAGGAAGCACTTGCAAATCGTCCACAATATGTTGAAGAATCTGATTGGATTTACCTTTGTGACTATTTCTGTAGTCTAAATTTTATGGTATAGACGCCGACTTTTGATCATTTACTATTGTTCTTTCTCATGTTTTTTGTGTGTTAAATTTTGATCACGGCTGAACTTGATAAGTGCAGAAGATAAGTGAGAGGAACAAGATCAATAGATCAAAGCAAAAAACTGCTCATACAGCTGGAACAAAATCCTTTCTTCGTCATAAAGCTGACCGGGTATTTGATTATCTTGAAGACATGTCTTTTGGATTGTTTAGGCAGGTTATTTAACTTCTTATTGTAACAGGAAGCACAAGAAGGGAGGGAAGTTGGACCAATAGAACTTTATGACATCACCCATTACAGCAAGAAGAAGAATGCAATGGTTGACGAAACATCTGCTATGAACTTAGTAAGAAAAATGGAATTGGTACATGGTATATTGTTGTACAACTCTTATGAAAGTCTAACTTCAGAATTTACCTTTGTGACAGAGCATGATGAAGGAGAAAAAGTTGGAATCTGAATCCAGTGGTGCAAATAGGACTGAAGAAGACATTTCCATTGAAGTAACTGGACGTGTAACCGGATACGTACATGGCCGTGGTCCCTCCAAAGCTGGAATAATTGCCCAAAAGCTTGCAGAGATAGATGATTTCAAGAAAAGAGCAGAACAAGCGGAGAAGCGCTCAGCTGAGTTGGAAATAACAGTCCAATCTCAACAACAACTTATGGAGAAGCTTGTGAACCAGCAAAGTGAAATGCAGAACCAACAAAGTGAAATGCAAGATCTCCTTAAATCTTTGAAAGCACAGCTGCAAGCCAACAAGTAAGACGATGAAGGCACATCTGAACGAACTGATTGGTAAGCAATTTTCAACTATATATACTTGTCGAAATAGATATAATGGCTGCTATGGTTTAAAGTTAACATACGTTATTGCAATTTAGTTATTGGTAGGTGACAATATTAACTTGTAATATCAAGACTGAGGAGGGACATTTAAGAATTACTTCTGTCAACACAAGGTTCTAATCAGATGGTGTTTTGATCTTGGGAGTACATTTGTGGCTTTATCATAGCTTTGTTATCATGAAACAATAACATTACACAAAAAAAAGCTTCAATAGTGTTTCTGTTTCATGATATTAATTTGAGGAGCACAGAAGGGCTAAAGAATAGAAAAGATTATTATTGTCATTTGGCCAATGAGTTAGCTAAAAACTTAAAATATTGTCATGTTTAAGACGTTTTATGGTCAAGATACAGAAACGCTTGCATCTTGCAGGTTTCAAAGGTTCATGGCAATTCTGGACCTGTCTCTCCCTTTCATTCTTGTAGGTGCCACTTATTATTCTCAGTGTTTTGAACACAAACTAGTGTAGTGTCTATGTCACTACTGGTCGTTGTGGACAGAGTAGGAAGATTTGATATCTGCTTACTAATTTAGGTTAGGAATGAACAGCAAAAACAAAATACTGATTTAGCTTTTTGAATACTTGCTAAACATTAATTTCATGCAATTTCCAGTTAAGCCTAATGATTTGCTATGTGGTGTCCTGATTCTAGTTTTTCTGTTTTGCAATTGCTGCATTCATTACGGTGCCCTCATACCATAATCTTGTTTTGCCTAAGTTTTGGTTGATCGAATTCTTGAAAACTCTCAAAATAGATGTGTAAAAAAAAATTTATGTTTCTTCTCAAAGAAATTTTGATTTGATTCTTGGATTTTTTGGAACCGACGATACCAAATTCATACAATTATCTTGGGTTAGTTGCTTATGGCTAATTTTACTAGCCATTGAATTTTTTTTTTATTGTTTTTCCGGATGCCAGCAAGTTGGATTTGATTACCAGTAAGCAAGCCAGTAAATAGTAACATATCTGTTTAGTCTAATAAAGCAATTAGAATGGTTCAGCAAAACATACGTAACAGATGAGACTAATTAAATCTCAATCTAGAGTAAATCTACCAATAGGATTCTACTGAAGTTCTGCTTAGGTCCCACCCCCCAAAAAAAGAAAAAGAAAAAGAAAAAATAATTTTCTGTTTGCCGAGACCAAAAATGTGGTGTCATGTACTTTACTTACAAAGGGAGAGAGAGAGACAGAGAGAAGCTAGACCTGAAAGGACAATACATGTTTTTATAGTATTTACAAAACAAAATATTTACGAGTGTCTTGTCGTCTGCGGTTAGCAAATTTTCACATCACAACACACTTGTCTTTGGATGACTTTGTCTCCTGCAATTGCTGCATTCATTACGGTGGTATCAGATTAGTGAATGCTTGTTACTTTTGTTGTTTATTTAGCAATTAGAGACTGTTTTGCTTTTGTCACCTGATAACTTTACTAATAACTTTACTACTTTATTGCAGATACATTGCTCATTTTGGAGGTTTCGAAGAAGATTAGCAGTACGGCTTACATGTCGGCTCAAAAACTGTGGTTATAGTGCTGTCTTAAGTTTAGAAAATGTTTCAGAAGCGCAGGATATGTTTTGGGACTTGGAATATGTTTTTTAGTGCAGCCTTGACTTATATGAGTAGTATTTGTTCTACTCAAACTTATGAAACTATTTGTACTATGATGTTGCACTTATTTATGACATTTGAATATTTAATATATTATTTTGGCATATTCTATTGTAACGGGTGCCTACATTTGTTATTTATTAAACATTGCTGATATTTTCATTTTTTAGATATTATTGTAGTAGGAAAGTCATGTGTAAGGTGTTGTAAATGAGTAGTATTTTTCTAGGCAGGATGTCTTTATTGACAATTGTTATTGTCACTCAATCAAAACTGTCTATTGATAAGGGATTGTTGCCACAGTTGATCAGGGGTTTATTGACAACAAAGTTGTCACTAATTCCCCTATGCCTTCACTATCGTGCCTTCATGCATCACTTGCATCACTGACAAGAGAAGGTGTTGTCACTAGATTTATAGATTTTACTGATGACATATATTGTCATAAAAAGTTTCATTCAGTGACGACTCTAAGGTCGTCACTGTATACTTTCATCTTTTACTGACGACATAGATTGTCATAAAAAAGGTTCTATTTACTGACGACTTTAAAGTCGTCACTGTATACTTTTACCGACGGAGATTCAGTGACGACCTTGCGACAACTGAAATGTTGTCAATAATGGTCATCAGTGACGACTTTTTGATTATTTGTGACGAAAAGTAGTTATCACTGATGACCAAAATTCTTGTAGTGTGGTTACAATTATCATATCTATTCTTTGGATTAACGTTTTGGTTAGGCTATTAACTCAAGGACATGAGTTAGCAGCTGCAAAGTTCTTGACTTGACTCTCAAATCCTTCCTCCTTCCTCCTTTTCCTTTGTCGCGAGCCTCCCTTGAACAAAAAAAATCTTGTGGTACCCAAAAGGCTTTAGTACTATTCATTGGCATATATAACATAAGGATGAGCCATGTACAGAGAGATTCTTCTTTTGTCCCTGGCGTTAGAAAGAGGGTCCAACCTCAATGTCTTTAGTTCCCCCCTCCCTCTCCTAACCTCCCCTGCCTTCCATGCATTTTTTTTTTCTCTCTCTCTGGATAGCTACAACTGCCCCTTCGTTTCCATCAAAAAGAGAGAAAAAAAAAAGAGAGTTTTACGAGCATCATTTTTTACACCAAAACTTTATATTCGATTAGTCAAATTTTAATTTGTTTCAGTTGGGTCATTTCAATATATGGAATTGGAAAATTGTGAAAGTGAAAATGCTACTTGGCACTTTGGTGAGAAACAATTTCTCTCTCTTTTTTTTTTTTATTCATTTCAAGAAAACCAACCTAAGACACAAAAAATATCAGATTCTTACTTGAATAGAAATGCTAATGGCATTAATAACCAGAGGAACCAAAGTTTTTGTCTCCTCCAAACTTCTTCCTTGAAGGAAGGAATGGCCATAGTCGTTGCCACCGAAAGGTCCCATAACAATCAGTGAGCTATTAAAAAGTTCCCTACAGCCTGCAAAGAGTGATAGCATACCGATATACTCGAATAGCTTAGCTAAGTTCAATTTTTCAGACAAATAAACCTTCCAATTGAAGGAGCATTGAATTAAAGCTTGTTCAATAGAACTTTGAAAAAAAAAAAGGCATAGTATGTCATCAGCATGTTGTCAAATATCTAAACCCCTCTAAGGTAAACACTAGAGTCAATTTCAACATATATAATTGCAAAAGTATTCTTATGATTGGCCCGTGATACATGGGGTCTGTGGTTTCCCCTTTTAGCCTTTGAGGTGGTAGAACAAGATTGCAAAGATATAGGTGCTTATGACTTGAGCACCTGGTATTGGATGAGGCAAAAATTTGGGTAGAGCCGATTTTAAAGACCTAGTGATCCAAATTTTATCATATCTTTAATACTTAAATTGATAAAATAGTGCAATAAATTTTGAACCACTAAATTTACATAAATCGGGTCTATTCACCTTTGGATGTATCTCCCAAGTTATCCCATATTTCAAAATTATACTTGTCCCTATGAACCTATTAAGTTTAGATGAATGGACGAGTGTAACCTAATACATTATTTAACACAAAGTGTAATATATGGTTTGGTGGAATCTCTTCTTGAAATTTAACGCCAACATGAAAACCTACTTTCGCTTGAAAAGTGTAAGCAAATCAGTTTCGGACTAATAATAACTAGTATTAGTTAGTTTAGTATGTCGCTAACTATTTTCTCGCCAAGAAGTCTTACTTGATGATCTACAAAGAGAGGGCAGTACTCCTTTGAACCAGCTCAGTTGAGTTCTCATGGAGATATTAGACGTAGTAAAATGGATTCCTCTTTCTTCATAAAAACCAACATCAAGTGCTGGAGCTCCCACAACTGCAAAATTGATGCCGGCACCAAAGTTTGAGCTACTTTGGTTCACGCCCCTAATATATGGTGGTATGAGTGGAAGCCCATAATACTCAGCTGCAAAAGAGAATGCCGGCGTTAAATATCCGGCAATGATCTAGACTCTTTACCACACGAATTTTGTATTGGAACCGAAAACTATATGTATGAAGACTGACGATATTGACACTCCACAAGAAAAATGCTAAGCACTCCACGCTTACTCATTATTGTTGGAAATGTCAGGAGGACCGGTAACCAGCTGGAATCTCTAATAATGTCTTGGGACCAAAAATGAAATGTATGACAATGATGGCTACCGAGTTCCATAATCTTAAGTTTGGGGGCAGAAGTTTAACGAAGGATACAGTTTCTGAACAAAACAAAGGAAAAACAATGTAGCAGTATTTCTTATGCAGGTCTTTCTAGCACAAAGTGGTGGCGGATATGCATATTAGTCTGATCACGTCCCATTGGAACGTAGGTAACAGTAGGTAGTAACAATTTTACAGACAACGAAATCTTTAGAATTTTGTCTTTTATTTTGGGAAAATTAGAATAGAAAAGACATATAATTTGAGGGCAATGCGATAATTAAAGAGTGAATTGCTTGTGTATATATGAAGCACTAACCCATGAAGTCTATGATTGTTCGACCGTCAGAAGTTCGACCAGTGGGATGATGAAAGTAGGTCTCTCCATAAGGGGGTGAGGCATAGCGGGGAAGTTTATGGGTCCCTGGAAACATTTGTTGATAAATGTGGATGTAATTTCCAGCATCTGAGAGAGAATCACCAAAGGCATAGATGGATGTGTAACAGGCCGAAGCAATTTGAAGGGGAGTCAATAATAATACTACGAGAATGGCGAAACAGAATGGGAGGGTTTTCAGAAGAGCTGATGAGGAAGATGCCATGTCTACCTATTTTTGTGACTGAAACCACCTTACTTATAGTGCCCCGGAAAGCACTTAAAATAAAGTTTTTATTTTATTTTATTTTTTTTTCGACACAGGGGTATCCAGGTCAATCCTTACGGGGGACTAATCCCCCTACGCTCCGGAAGAGGAGGCTCCACCACACCGAAGACGTAAGTCACGGGACTCGAACTCTGTAGGTAAGTGGCCATACCTAAGAGGGGGAGCATACCATCCGAGCTATCTCGTGGAGGCGTAAAATAAAGTTTTTACGTTTTTTTTTTTGAATGAAAGGTCGCTTTTTACAATCCTTTTCTAAATTTTGCACTCTTGTGTAGCCATTTCCCTGTTGATGGTTGCAGGACGACCCGCTGGCCGCTAGTGCTATTGATAGTTTGTGATGGGGCCATGTTGGCCCGATTCGACTTCAACTATTCATTTCAAAATTGAGATAATTTCAATTAAGACCGCCACAAATTGTGACAAATTTGAGGGAGGTAGGGATTGAATCCCTGACCTCCAGCATCACCTTTAATGATGGTGACCACTGGACCAAAGGGCCAGTGGCTAGATAATTTCTCATACCTCCTTGAGAGTTATTCTAATTATATGCAGGTGCCTCTCTCATGTTTTAATAATTATATTTACCTTCCTTGATTGATTGAAAAGACTTTAGTAACCTTTGACTTGCCAAAAGAAAAATGGAAAAAAAATAATAAGTGACGAGATAATGAGAGAACCAAACGTCACCTACCCCATGACAAACTCCTGCCCTCTTCTCCACTTTTCTTCGTCGGCCTCCTCTCGCCCCCCATTTCCTAACTCTACCTTCCATCCCTTTGCGCCTCTCCTCCTTCCTTGATTGCTACCTTTCTTTTACCCTTTTTCTTAGCTGATAACTAGAGCTATCAATGGGGTTGGGCGAACTCACAACCTCTTATATTTTGGTTTGAGTCTGTAAACTTGATTGTTAAAGTTTTTAGAATCTAATGGTAGTCTCTGCTTGTTGGTAGTTTTGATATGAGATATTTTGATGGGAATAATGCATGCCGGTTTGTTTGGATTGAACATTATTTCCCCAATTTTATTTGTTTACATCATCATTACAATTTTCAATATACCTTTTTATCTTCCCAATTATCTTTTTATTTCACATACATCACATCACAAAAAATGCTACAATAAAAATATTCCAAATAACTTACACAATTATCTTGTTTGGATTGCTTCCCAATTTTATTTGTTTACATCATCTTTACAATTTTCAATACATCTTTACAATTTTCAATACACCTTTTTATCTTCTCAATATCTTTTTATCTCACATACATCACATCACAAAAAGTGTTACAGTAAAAATATCCCAAATAATCCCAAATAACTTACAATCCAAACAGACATATGCTATCTCTCTATCTATCTATTTGTCTGTCTGGCTATCTATCTATGGTGAATCTTAGTGTTTTGGAGTGAGTATAATGTTATCTTTTAGTTTTGTACTTCCTAATAAGCCCTCATTCTTTTATTGTGTAATTCATTGTATTTCATTTATGGTGATACACGCACACATACATATATATATAACAACCTTCTATTAACTTTAAGTATATTTGTATTATGATGGCAATAAATATGAAAACTTCCTAACCAAAATTCTTTATCTACACATAGTTGGTTAAAAAAATATTAATACTATTGAAATGGATTACTAATAAAAAATACAAAGAAAATACAAGAAAATTAAAAACTACAAAATAACATAAAAGAAAAGAAAAAATAAAATTACAAATAGGAATAAAAAAAAGAATAAAAAATGATATGCCCACCATCTCTGGAAATTGAAATTATGAAGATAAATAGCCAGCTAGGAATAATTATGATGGAATATTTAAATCCCACCACCAACAAAAATAAACACCTTAAAAAATATAAAAAATTCATATTCGAAGAATTCATATTGACTTAATTCTATTGGCTGCTCCAATGCTCGATGTCTAGATATATTGTTCTCTCTTTAACACCTTTTGTGCATAAAATATTACAATATTATGCTTTTTCTATAATGAAATTAAGATTATTCAAAAATTTTGGCTAAATTCTTCAGATTTTGAGTTATAAATTATCTAAAATAATTCAAAAAATATTTTTAAAATATTAGAGCAATGGTTTCAATGTAAATAATATTTTCAAAAAGCCACTTTTAAAGAAAAAATTGTGATATTAACAATCAACATTTCACAAAAAACCTTGCAAAAAAAGAAATATAAAATTTTGGGAGAACACAATCACGTGCAAAACACATAAAATATTACTATTTACTTTCAACGAAAATTCTAAGGATTGGTACAGTGGTTTCTACCAATGCATTGGTAAAGTGGTTTGATGTGGTACGGATGTGGTTAGGAAAAGCAAAATTGAAGGTTGTTTTTGGTGTGGGCTATGGCTGCCGGAACTTAAAATGAGTGTTGTAATGGTGGGTTCCACATTGAAGTGACCCAAGACAATTTGTCAGTCACATCCCTTGGGTTCACCTCCACTGTGGGTTCACCCACGTTAACCCATGTGAAAAGACCCAAGACATTATTATTGTTTTTTAATTTCTGAACAATAGACATAATGAAGAAAATGCAAAGTTAGATACATAACTAAAAAGAAATTTAAAAAAATAAATAATATATGTATGTGCAAAATTAGATAAACTTTGATTCATTTAATTACATAAATTGACAAAAGAGTAGATAATTTAAATATTTTAGAAGAAATTTTGGAATAATATGTACAATTAATTAAACCAATCATAGGAATTAATAATTGTAAAGGAGTAAACGAATGGTTAATTAATTAGTTGAGATAGAATATTTGTAGGAGAAGTAATATGTTGTTTTATTATATGAGAAGTAATTAATATGATTCTTTTATTATATTTGAGGGTAGAACATAAATAAATGTTTAAAAAATGCATTTGTAATGATATTAGTCCAAATTAATGAGAATAAAGTGATGACATAATAACCGGAGTGCAAATAGGTGAAATTTAATTAGACCACACTTGTCACTTTTAAATTTTCAACATTATCATCATAATCACTTAATTATACTTTTATAATTTGATTAACATATTGTCTATGTATTGTCATTCAATAGCACAACTAACTTTCATCGATAAACAACCATAAACATTATAATTACCTAATTCATAAAATAATATTAAAAAAGCTTTTAAAAGATCAAAGTTTATTTGTTTATTAAGATTTTATACCAATTTCTTCCATAAATAAAGTGATTGTTTTAAATTACACATAGATTGAGTGTGCCCTTTATCACTAGTAATACTAATGGTATTTGCACTAATGTATACATGCTTGAAATCAAATATCCGTATTGATTAGACTATGTAGTGATACAGTTAACAATATTTTTAATAGGTGTAAATACAAAAATATAATTCCTCATTATCTATTCTAAAAGTATGACAACAAACAATCTTCACATTAAAAGTATTCCATATACTTTCATGGATAATATAATACAAGATGACATGCCCGAATTTACTAATGAATGAATAATTTTCTTTCAAACAACATAAAAAAACTTTTTACAGTTGTTACTCCCGAACTTGAACATATTTTTAGGCAAAAGGAGATAAAAATTTATGATTAAGTGACAAAATCAACTCCACTTTATTAGAAAATGATATCACAATAATATTAAAACTAAATCATTACTAACCAACCATTATGAAGAAAATAAGTTTAAAAGTTGTAATTTAAATCAAGAGTAAATCTTATATATACTAACAGTGTATATACTATCACCGTTTGATTCATGACATGTGTGCAAAGATTGAATTTCAAATTCAAATTCTGCATAGTTGTCGTTCATCCAACGCTGATAATGTATACACTGTCATTGTAGGAAAGATTATTTCTTAAATCAATACATGACATATATCCAAAATTTTGGAAGAAATACAATTTTTGTTTATAATACTTTGCATGTGTGTAGGACTGATCATTAATGTTTGGATAAAAACAAATTTGGTTCCCAACGTTTCAAATCTTAAGCATATTTAGGATAATTGACGAAAAAATGATGATTAAGGATCAAAGTCAATTTGCCACTACTCAATAGTTTTGACTTTGCATTTTTTATAGCAATGTTTCGAATTTGGATCATCATGGTATTTTAGATTTTAAATAGTGATATTAATGGTTTCAAAGGAAAAGAAATGCAAATTAGATTAAAATTATGTTGAAAATGTGCAAAAGTTCAAGAAACTTCTTTCTTTTATTTTTTTTTATTTGTGTATTCATCCCATTTGTTCTCATAGACTTTTACTCTTGCATAACTGGTCTCAAATGTAGCATAATATATGTATGTATGGTTTTGCATTATGGAGAATTAATTGATAAAGAATTCTATTATTTTTTTGTTACTTGTGTTGATATTTAAATGCTCAATTAGATATCCATTCAAACTATAAAGAATATGAACTATAAGTAAATCAGATTCGTTTTCTTTTTTCAATTTTAATAGATTATCAGTTGAATTTAAGATGAAATTAATATTTTGTATAATTGTTTGAATCATTCAATAAAATTATTAAGGTAACGGGGGGAAGGTGTAGGGTAAAATATTAAGGTAAACAAAATAGCCAAGTAACTATTTTAAAACTTTCCATTGAAACTTTGGATTTAATAGATAGAAAAATAAATTAATTGGATTTAATAGATTGAAAAGTAAATAAATTGTGTCCCCACTAAGAGAGCAATTTAGCACGAGTTCAAAGTATTTTAAATGTCTGTTGGTTATATGTAGTTGACCTACTATAGTCTTTTTTTTATGAAATATATTTTGATTGTTTTACTTCTTTGGTTCAATAGATAAATAATTCAAATAAGATGACACAATGTTGTTAACCACTATGTACTTTATATAGAATAATATAGGCACAACATTATCATCTAAGCTAGAAAGTATATCTTCATTAAATAAGTTAAAATTGGATAATAATACACATTTGATATAGGAGGTTGTAGTATAGGAAAAATTGAAATAGGATTTTATTGCTAAATCGATTTTGAGTAAATGTTAAGTTCCATCAATTGTTTTAAATGTGCTTAAAATTATAAATTTTAGAGACCAAATTTATTTTTATTGAAATATTATCATTTTAATATGTAACTAAACATTCACATTCATGACCTGCCTATCTTGTGCGCCATTCTCAGCACACTTCTTTATCAGGTTACCGGTAATCTTTTATTTCTATTCTTTTATTTTGTGCTTCATTTTTCAAGGTGAAGTCACCCTTGTCAGTTGTTGTCGTTTGGTTCCTATTGACTTGATGTGCGGCAGAATACCATGTACAATTGTGTGTCAGTCTAATACCAATGAAATGGTAGAAACCGCTGTACCATTTTGAAGAAGCTTCGTTACTTTCAAATGTAGTAAAAACAAAACATGTTCTTGGTGTGCGTGGTGATGGGGTGGATGTGTGACGCTAATGTCAGTTCTGATCGGCTAAAACGCTAGTGTTGGACAACAAAGAGGGAACTAGAAAGAAATAAAATGAAGAAAGGAGCATTTATAAGGGAAACTGATATGCAAGACAAGCTAACCAAGTCCCAAATTAGAGTCATCAATTTTTGTAGAGTGACCTTTCCAAAGTCTTAGCCAACGCAGCTTAGCCAAGTCGATTAGGAAGGACATCTTAAAGTCCCTCTCGGACATCATGTTGAGGGTTTAAACCTAGGTGCTTAGTGTATATATGGGGAAACTCAGCTTTTCTCAAGCTTCATATGTCGGATGATGACTAAAAAAATTGTTGTCCTCAATATCTTAGTCCTTGTCAAATTGATGATTGTTCATGGAATATGTTTGAGAGGACACATTTAGTTTATAAAGGAAAAAAAAAAAGATCTCAAGCGACCGCGTTAAACAATTCAAATCTTCTGGTTTGCCTATTGAACTTTCTTATGTCAATTTACCATCGAAAATTTTTTATCTCTTTTAATTATACTAGTTAACAAATTCAAAGTGATACCCAATTTGTACAATTAGACACTGAAATGTGTTAAAATTACATTAATCGGTTTGAATTGGACAACCCCAACCTGTATTGATCTAAAATGGGCCATAAACCCATCAATTTACTTCATTAAGTAGATGCATCTAAAAAATAAACCAGAAAAAAAAAATCAAATCTAGCCAGAGCTAAGGTGTGTTCCATCATCTCCATCTACCGAGCTAATGCAGGAGGTGTTAATTTGAGGAAAGGTGTATCGTCCTTCTAAAATTGCCCTGGTCATCCATCTATTTGCAGCTTCGGTGAAATGATTCCCATCCCAGTTCACAAACACCGAAGAATATGGACAAGAGGTTGTCAATGGATCGCCACATTCAGCTGTAAAGTTATAATTGTAAGGGCCTCCACCTCCACAACAGGCTACGAAGTTTTTCCCATTGAAACCTGAATCAAGCTCCTTCACATTACTAAGCATTCAGGAAGAATATATGGCTAATAACATCTCCAAATTTTTGGTGATATCTGTAAAGTCAAATATCTCAAAAAGGGTCATGTACTCAATATTCAGGAACGTGTTTTAAAGACCCGAAAAAAAATCAATGAAATGAACAGAGAAGAATGAATTAAATACCATATTCTTGTGCCGAATGATAGAGTTGCACGGTGGAATTGTAATAATCTGCATAGATTATAGATGCATGAGGATGGTGATCTCGAATTCTATTCAACTCCTTTTGAAGCATATCATTGTGGTAGATCATAAGCTCATTCAACCATCCAACGCATCCTGCTATTGAAGGGTGATCTCTATTGAAACTCAAAGGTTGAGGTAAGCAACCAGCTGGGATCATTCCCGGGACCATTATTGTCGTCATTCCGAGCTCGATGAGCTCCTGCATAATGAAAATTCAACTGAGGAATAGAAGAGTAAAATGCAAATTGCTACCCTACTGATTTAGAGCACCCAGCACGGGTATCAAAATTCAATTATGATAACTCCTCCCAATGAAATGTTATCCATTAGATGAAAGGTTGATATTGTCCCAACTTAACCTATGTCTGTTGGATGAAAGGATGATGCTGTTCCAACCTAGGACTTAATGTCTGAGAGAGAGATTTTTGAAGGTTATCTCACATCAGTTGTAGAAGGGATAGGATGCTTGGTTGTAAATGTAAAGGAAAGTCTCACCCAATGAACTAGCTTTTAGGGTGAGAAGACCCAATAGCACCCGACATAATCTGGCCAAAAAACACAGTTAACCTGCTTTTAGAAACTCTACTAATTACTTCTTGCATCAAGGTTTAATAGCCCATGCATTAAATGCAACGTATTCCTGTGAGAGATGGTTAGTGAATGTTATACAAGTTGAATAGAATACTATTACGATGGCTTATTCATTGGCCTTTTCAAATCGTTTTGGTGTGACATATAAAACATAGGTTTGGAGTTAACGTCTATATCAGCTCAGTTTCAAAAAAACATGAAGAGTTAAATGCATGTAATTGTGTTTAAACAGAGAAAATATTTGATAGGAGGTAATATGTTTCCATATGACTGAATAGTGATGTAATTTAAGCAGTTCTATGATGGATTCTCACAATGACAGCCGAGACCATGCCTTGAACAACTAGGGGTACCACCGATTGAATTTCTTCCCTGCTTATTCCTCCAAAGTATTGATGGTTATAATCATTTGCTCCAAATGGTCCAAAAATAACTAATTAATGAGCGTTGCATAAGGTCATTGCAGCCTGCAAATGGATTTTGATAACCTTAGTATTGGTCAAACTATGTAAGATAATTCAAACGTTTTGAGGAAAAGAATTACAATTGTGTGTGATAGAAATTTCTACTTGTACCACTTTTGTCATACAGTTGCTAAACTTTGATCGATTGAGCAAAATATCTCTTAAACAAGTAAATCCCACATGGGTCAGCAAAGATCAACTAAACTAATTAATAAAGATTTTGAAATTATCTACTAAACTAAATCTTCGTGATGGAATAACATGATACTCTTGAGCGTAAAAGGGAAAAAAAAATCAAATTCTAGAAATTTGAAACAAATTCTAATTTCTTGATATATTGGCTCCCTCAATTTCTGGAAGACCGATGTCTTGATATATTGACTGCGTTGGAGCTAGTGTAAGAAAATTGCCAACGACACAAGACAATGAGAGACTACTTAGGGACGAGAATCAATCAAGCCCCAAAGAATAAAGCAAAGAAAGAGAATCAAGCAATTAATTGCTCAAATCGAGAGCAAATTGTTATTCAATATTTAACCATAAAAGGAATATACGATGAAACAAAGAATAGGTGGGTATGAAACAGACTAGATGACAGAATCCATTGCCAGGAGCTTCTTTCTTGTACTCAGATTAGCAAAGAAACGTGTTCCTGTTCCACCCTCCCCCCCCAAAAAAAAAAAGAGAAACATGTTCCTATGTGCCTTAGAGATGTGGTAACTTAATTACATAGATATGCCTTAGGAAAATTTAGACATCTAGTATAGCCTTTGTTGTTCATATGTCACTATGTTTGGGGGTTTTATCCCTTGTACAAGTTTTGTTTTGCTTATTAATAAAATTGGAGTAAAAATAAAAAGAAAGAAAGGAAGGAAGAAAATTTAGACATTTTGAATCCCCGATCATCAGTATTGTTCTAAGTGGGACGAGAAATCTTATGTCTGAAACGCGATCTTATCAAATATACAAAACGTGTATTAAATTTGTAGTGAGTTGTATGTCTCATTCGACAATCCCTAAAACTTTTGTTTTTATCACTTTTTCATTACAATCAATTAGGGAGGAAAAATGCGTTTCTTGCAAGATCTACATTTATTTTTTTTTAATGTCAAAGCAAAATCAAACTAAATTCCCTCTTTAAGGTAAGTGGATAATTGAGCTCAGTACACTGTACACATTGCATTTGACTTTTGCTTCTACCCAACTATGAACATTAATAGACATTAACCCCTCTATAGAATCGCATTAATTCAATATCTTTAGAGAATCGCATTAATTTACTGTCCTTTGATTCTCGTAGATGTCAAGACTTTTTGCTGAACTTGGTGAACGCAATTAATCAATACTAGTTTAGGAGCACTGAAATCATTGTTAGCCATAATGGTGGAATTTTATGTTGATTTCATTCCAAAACTGGAGAACCATTTTTCCAATAAATATATTGATTAATCTTTCTTGCATTGTTTTTTTAATATATAATTTGTGCGGGTATACAGGAATTTGAATATAGATTAAGTATCCTGCATCCAAATCCGTTGATGTCAAGAAATCTTTACACTAATAGTCAGGGAAAAACTTACTTGAAGATCTGCAAAGAATTGGCAGCAAATCTTTGAACCAATTCAGCTGATCCTTCATGGAGTAAGGTAGACTAGTCCTTTTTGTTCATAGAATGAAATATTTAGTACTGGAGACCCTACAACTGCAAAATTCACACCAGAGTCGAAATTTCTGTTGCTTTCATTGTTCTTACCACCAAAATATGTTGGTAGGAGTGGAAGTCCAAAATATTCAGCTACAAAACAGACCGATATGCAAACAAACCATTGCAAAGCAATAGATTAATGGTAACAAAAATATTAAAAAGCAAAACCAAAAAAAAAAAAAACATGGGCTTCAATTCTAGTGCACAACGTATATAGCATATGTGTTGAATCTATACATTAATTAGATGATACAGACCAAAGAAATCTATCATGAGACGACCATCACAGCATCTGCCAGTAGGGTAATGAAAGTAGGTCTCTCCATTGGGTGGAAAGAAAAAATGGGGAGGTTTATGATGTGGGACTAAATGTGGATATAGCTCCAGATAGTTTCCAGCATCAGTCAGTGAATCGCCAAAGGCAAAGATTGATGTATAGCATCCTATCGCATGCTGAGTTGAAGACAATAATGCGAGAAGTACAAACGAACAAAATGTTCTTAGGAAAGAACTTGGAGAGGATGAATCGTAGAGAAATATATTCACTGCATTTTTTCTTGATTTGACCATTTTTAATGGCCTTGTTAATACTGAAAGAAGTGTAGAGGGTTAATTTCACTTCAAACAATTTGATTTAGGACATGACTATATCCACTTCAAACATAGTTTTAATGTGTTACTATTGACAATGATTGCCTTTCCAAATATGTGTTACTAGATATTTTGTATTTCTCTAGTTTTGAAACAATGAAATATATCTCGCCAAGATTGTTGTAGACATCAAGATTTAGTCCTTTTCATTTCCTCCAACAAAATGTTTGGTTCATTTGTCAAATAAATGCCAAACTCTGGATTATTAATGATGTTTAAATTTTGGTTCACACTTCAAGAATATTTAGAAACTAGTTTTAAACAAGTTTCGATGCACAGGTATCATTGGGGAATAGAGTATCCATTCATGGAACAATTTCAATGATTTAGGAGTGAGAACTTTCTTCCATTTTTGTATTATATGACCGAATATGATTTTGGATAATACACTAATTTCTCCTCCATTGCAGTCTTCTCTATGCAATATTGTGTTTGGAACTAAACAGTTGACTAAATAGCAAACATCAGATGCTCCTCCCTTTGGTCCCTCTTTCCGGTCCAGCTTACTGATAATAAAAGAGAAAAACAAAGTAATATTAAATTGCAATACCAGGACAAATATAAAAGTATCCTTTGTATTTGGCGGTATACAGAGACAAAAGTTTTAAAAGGTAAGAAACTAATTGGTGAATTTAAGGAAGGAAAATATGTTAGCATTAAGAAGGTCATGAAAAGAAAGATTTCGCGATTCAAGAGTAACTAAACAAATCCAAATCACCCAATCTTGAGTATAACGTACAAGAAACTACAAATTTTCGGAGAGGTAATCAGCTAATTTTTTATTCCCTGCTACATTTGTCTCTTGCCCTAGCTACAAGTACAATAAACAAAACTTTACAAAGAAGACCCATATGTTGCCAATGATGATGAAGCTGTGTTCAGCATTATAATAATCTGGACGGAAGATAAACTGCATGAAGATGAAACTTTCAATTTTCAATCAACTCTTCTTAAAGCATTTTTGCTTTGGTACTCACTAAGCTTGTCTAACCATATAATGAAGTCATTATAGGATGTATATTTACACTTAAAAACTGTGTTGACCATTGAATTGATGAAAATGACCGATCTGGAACCAACCATGGAACCATGATCCTCACCATGCTAAGTTCAGCCAGCACCTGTATCAATTCAATAAACAGTAGATGTGGTAAGCAACTTGATTGACTACAAGTAGGTATTGATTAAATGAATAGCCAATTTGAATATCACTCCGAGCAATAACTTTTTTGTTTCTCAGTGAAGGTACAAAAAGAGTTCTCCTATTATTTCCTTTCCAAAGTGGAATTAAATTATATCACTTTGTTGCTAAGAAGTTGCCACACCAAATATAAACCAGAATAAGACGGAATGATGATTCCTGTACATAAGAAGCGATAACTAAATCACCCATGCATATCATGACATTGGAAATTTTTGAATGACAACGAAGAATCTCCTCCAAGAAGAAGAAAACGCTGAAAAGAGGACCATGTTATTGTTGTAAAAATTGCTAAACATAGCCTTCCCTTGGAATTAAATATTGTGCAGTGAACACAGACCTTGCTTTGACCAGATATGGATTCTTATTGCACCATTCTTGCTTTCCCCATCATCCCCTCTCAAGAAAAAGAAAATTCATGTCTTACTTGAATATCATTCTTGACAACAATCACAGAGCAGCAACGTCCATGAACCAAGTTCTTCATATTCTCCAACTGTTAGCCAAGGCATTGAATCAAAAGTAGGCAAGCCCATGCGCTAAGTTTTTTGTAGGTTCTTCCTTGATTGTTTTCCTGTTTATAATCAGTCCAACTGGCCTAGAAACAAAGAATGAGTAATTGTGAAAATTCATCACAGCCTGCAAACGGATCATTAATCACCTCATTAGTTAATCTCACAAATGTCATGGCAAAGATTTTCATGACACAAAAACCAGGATTGCCTCAAACCCGGCAGAACCTAACTCCGGTATTATCAAACTTGTGTCTCAAAAGGCACATGCTTAACCTTTTTAACTTGAAACCCATGCAAAAGATTGGAACAAATTTCTAAACCACTCTAGTTGATCAGTTGAAGAGTTACCAAATAATGTGTATTAAATTTCCCTATCTACACGTACATGGGTTGCAACATCAAATACTGGATTCCAAAAGTAAAAAAAAATTTCTTCTTGCGTCCCTGCTACCAAAACATGTTGGTACAAGTGGAAGTTCAGAACGCTCTGTTGGAAAAGCAATCCAGTAAAAATCAATTGCTTCACATGAAAACATGATATGCAAAGCACAAGACGTATGTTCCTTTGAGACAAGAAAGTACAAGAATATAGATATCTAACGTCAGTGGACCATCATAGCATCTACAACGACCAGTTCAGTGATGTAAGTAGGTTTTCACCACAGTGTGAAAATGATTTGCATCTGGGATTTAAGTTTGCATCAATGAAGGCAACCACTGATTTGTACCACCAAATGGCAGAGGTCAACATGAAAACATTGACATGATTCAAGCTAGGTTCAAACTTGTCCAGCATCATCAGATATGTCTTCCCTATCCAGGAAAATTGCATGATTGAACAAATATTGAAGGAATTGGTTTCCTGTCACTTGTTCAATGCTGGGCAATAAGGCTATAGGTTTCAGGTTCTCTACAAATGAACTCAGAGTGCATAAGCTTTTCAATTTTTAGGTTGTGCTTTTTTCCTTGTATTTTCCTGTTATCATATGTCAGGACAAGCAAAGGGAGGACTAGGACATGTTTATGGTTGAAAACTATCAGTAAGTCTGTCCCTAAAGCAAGTTAAAAAGCATCCATGGTCAGTTAGTTTTCAATTTAGAGATCTCAGAATCATGCATAATCTAGCAGATCAACGAAATGCATAAGCATGAAGTTTAAGACAACATTTGAAAACCTTTTACCTTCATTTACATCTATTGTCCAGCATATAAAGCTTCTAGACTATCACTGCCAAACCAACTAAACCCAGTGCCTTTAGATATTCCTCTTGTCTTCATTAACTCCCTAAGCTCAGTTACATTGCTCCACCTCCCAGCTTCTGCCAAGGTATTAGATAATGCAACATATGCCCCAGGTCGACTCTCAGCATTTAATTTGAAAAGTTCATTGGCAGCTAAATTTGCCATGTCCACATCTCCATGCAGCCTAGAACAACTCAGCAGAGCAGCCCAAACATCAGAATTAGGATTTTGAGGCATCTCCATAATAAATTCCAAGGCCCGATTAAGAGTTCCTGCACGGCCTAAGAGATCAACCATGCAGGCATAGTGCTCCATCCTTGGTTTCATCGAGTAGTCTCTCTCCATGCGGTAAAAGATCTCCCATCCTGTTGCAACTAGTCCGGCATGTGCACATGCAGTAAGAGCACTGAGAAATGTAACATAGTTAGGCTTGACCAAGGGATCTAACAGCATCCTATTGAACAGCTGAAGTGCTTCATTTGGAGCACCATTTTTCCCATAACCATCAATCATGGAAGTCCATGAAAACACATTCTTTTCAGGCATATGATCAAAAATTTTTCTTGCGTCCACAGTTCTTCCACATTTTGAATACATATCAAGAAGAGCGCTCCCCATTTTTATATCAGTAAACAATTCAGTCTTCATAAGTTGCCCCTGAACCTGCTGACCAACTTCAAATGCAGATATTACAGAACAAGCCCCAATAATGCTTGCAAAGGTTGATATTGTGGGCTTAAATCCTATCCTTTGCATGGCAATGAAAACCTGAATTGCTTTCTTGGCAGTTTCAATCAATTTACTGTAACCCTCAATCATTGCATTGAAAACCACCACGTCTTTTTCCACTGTTTTGTTGAAGACGTGCTCAGCATCTTCGATAAGACCCTGGTTCATGTAACCAGTGATCATAGATGTAGAACAAACTACATTCTTCTCCAACATCAAATCAAACACTCTCCTTGCATAGTCCAATCTCCTACTCTTCACGTACGAGTCAACTAAAGCCGTGTAAAGCACATCATCACCATCAACACCAGATTTTATTATCTGGGCATGTACTTCTCTGCCCACAGTCTTGGATCGCGACAATACACTTTCAAAACTAGACCCCTTCAATATCATTGAAAATGTAAACCCGTCAGACTTTTCACCCGAAAACGTCAATTTTCTAAACAAATCAAAAGACTTCTCAACGAGCCCATGTTTTATATAACCTGATAGCATGTAGTTATAAGAACTAAGAGTTGGCTGAGGCAATTCATCAAACACTTTCTGCGCATATGACAAGCTAGATGATTTCAGGTGAAGTATGATGATCTTGATGGAGATGTTGCGATTGGGCTTGAACCCAGTTTTAATGATGTGGGAATGAATCTTTTGGCCATGAGAAGGGTGGTCTGAGTTGATGTAGTGTTGCAGGACAGAGGAGAGAGAAGTGGATGATGTTAAAGGGCTCAAAAGGTAGTTACAATCTTTTGGTGGGAAATTCGAGCTTGATAGGATCGGGGTTTTGAATTTCGCACATTTTGACATTATTCTGGTTGCTGCACAATTGCATTGAGCACGCTAATTCCATCAACAGTATGTACATTTAGCTCTTAAGCCCAAACAATTTATCCAGCATAATGCAACGAATGTGTCGGCCATGAGAATATGCAGCAGTAGGGGTGTTAAACTCAACTCCCAGGTTCTACGAACACATCTAACCTAGCAACTTGTCAGAGTCTTAAAACTGATGGGATAGGTAGATTCAACAGGTCAAGAAAAACTACGCAAAATTTGGATTCTAGTTCTTTTGTTTGTTTGCTAGAAGAAAAACAGAAAGGATTAGGAGAAGTTTTAAACGGGATGATACCTAAATAATCCCAAGTTTAAGGGGGAAAAATATTTTAGATTCTTTCTAATAAATGGTTACAATATTTTCTCATTTTCATTGCGTCTCTTGCATTTATAATACTTTTTCTACGTAACTTTAATTTTATAATAATCAATTGATATATCTTTTAATCATTAATAATTAATAAAGCTTGAAATAAAAGCATATTTGTTAGTACTTTCTTTCTCCGTTATATATTTGAAATACATATTTGTTATACTATATTAATTGCCTTGAACTCAAGATAATGCTCAGAGCCGTAAGCAGGAGAAAGGATAATGTTCTTCAATTAGGTAGCTAATGACTGTCTTTCCAATAAGAGATTTTCGTTGTTGTACTTGTACCATGTGCCATAACTAATCGTATGAAACTTTTCAAACTACTAATTTTTCACTATATTGGCTGATGATAGGAGGGAAGATCATGTATGGAATGGATGACTAAATATCAAATGCGGGGATTTCTCTTACCAATAATGGATGGAAATCTTCCCTAATTGGTGCATTTAATTGGCAAAGATATTATAGTCAAGAATCCTGCATGTCCATTCTTTTAGATAACGTTTAGTGAATTGATTCCTCGGGTTACCTTGCTTGTGCTGAATATTCCTCAATTCCTCATAGCTGACAATGATGGCCATATAAGCCTCCAATAATGACAACCAGCATTCCAACATCACATGGTTACCAAAAAGTCAAGAAAAGATAATAAATTTTGAAATTGTGGATTGGAAAAATACTATACTCATCTCAAGCAAGCAAGCAAGCAAGTTGGACTTGTTGCTGTGTCCTTCTCTGGCTCTATTTCAAGTTGGAACGCTTGAGTACAACAGTACTCCTTTCAATCCCTTGAGAATAAGGCAGTGGCAGAAGCACCTGCCGGAACTTGTTCTGCTGCAGATAATTTTGGAAGAGGCTATGGCTGTGGGGTTGGCAATTACAAGTGATGGAGGAAACTACAATGGCAGGATGACACCGTTCGTGGTCTTGTCTTGCATGATGGCTGCCATGGGAGGAGTCATATTTGGCTATGATATTGGAATTTCAGGTTTCTTCAGTAGCAATTTTGTTTCAATGTTTCATCGTCGAGAACAAAAAAATCTTTGATGAAATGATGCATGAACAAGTGTTGAGTGAAGTAGGCATACAGGTGTTGAGTTATATTCCAACTTTTATAGTTCCAACATAAGAATTTCCTATATTTTTCGTTAATTTCTGGTAAGTTTCGAGTCTTCTTAGAGATGCAAAGAGTAAAATTCTGTGAAGGAAGTTTTGTTGATAACTGATAAACTAATTTGATCCCCAAATTCTGTGAAGGAATAAATGTGTATTTGTTAATCATTGCTATGAACTTGTTGAGTGATCAGAAGTCCTAACTTGTTTTGGCAATTTTGAAGGCGGGGTGACCTCTATGGAGCCATTTCTAAAGAAATTCTTCCCAGATGTCTACACTAAAATGAAAGAGGACACCAAAACAAGCAACTATTGTAAATTCGACAGCCAACTCTTGACGTTATTCACCTCTTCACTCTATCTAGCTGGCCTCGTTGCTTCATTCTGTGCTTCATCACTCACTCGAGCTTTTGGGCGCAAGGCATCGATCCTTACTGGAGGAGCTGCTTTCCTTTCTGGAGCAGCTCTTGGTGGCGCTGCATACAATGTGTACATGATTATATTTGGAAGAATTTTGCTTGGAATAGGTGTTGGTTTTGCAAACCAGGTGGGATGCATCAGCTGTCAGTCCTTCCGCATAATAATAAAGGAAACAAATGAGCTTATGAATGGGTCTAGTTCAATTTATCAATCTTAATTTCTTTTCAGCTTACACGTATACGTTGTCCTCTACCAATCTTCAGGCTGTTCCACTATACCTGTCAGAAATGGCGCCAGCCAAATTCAGGGGAGCAATCAACAACAGCTTTCAACTAAGCATCGGCATTGGAGCCTTAATAGCCAATTTGATTAACTATGGCACTGAAAAGATAAAAGATGGACGGGGATGGCGAATCTCGCTTGCTCTGGCTGCGGTCCCAGCATTTATTCTGACTCTAGGTGCCCTTTTTCTTCCAGAAACTCCGAATAGTATACTTCAGCACAGCAACAATCATGAAAAGGCCAAGAGGATACTGCAAAGAGTCAGAGGCACCGAAGATGTCCAAGCAGAATTTGATGATCTTATAAAAGCTGGTGAGATTTCTAAAACCATTAAGCATCCTTTCAAAAACATCATTCAGAGGAGATACAGGCCTCAACTTGTCATGTCAGTAGCGATACCATTCTTCCAGCAAGTGACGGGGATTAATGTGATCGCTTTCTACGCTCCAATACTTTTTCGCACAATTGGCTTGAAAGAAAGTGCATCACTCTTGTCCGCTGCAGTGACTGGATCTGTAGGTATTTGCACCACCTTCATATCAATGTTGGTCGTTGACAAAGTTGGCCGAAGGTTTCTGCTGATAAACGGTGGCATTTGTATGTTTGTCATGCAAATTTTAGTGGGGGGAGTTATGGCGGCAAAGCTGGGGGATCATGGTGGATTGAGCAAAGGGCATGCCTTTCTAGTTTTGGTGTTGATCTGCTTATATGTTGCTGGATTTGGATTGTCATGGGGTCCGTTAGGATGGTTAATTCCCAGTGAAATTTTTCCTCTTGAGATACGATCAGCTGGACAAAGTATCAATGTTGCAGTCAACTTTTTGTTCACTTTCATTGTTGGACAAACTTTTCTATCAATGCTTTGCCATTTCAAGTGTGGGCTTTTCTTCTTCTTTGGAGGCTGGGTTGCGCTCATGACCGCATTTGTTTACCTCTTATTGCCAGAAACCAAGAATGTGCCGATCGAGCAGATGGAAAGAGTTTGGAGGAAACACTGGTTTTGGAACAAAATAGTAGAAGTAGACAACGAAGTGATCAACAAGACTGAGGCCTAAAAGGATTCTCTCAGAACCCAAACTGTTATTCACTTGAATCAACATGTTATCAATGCACCACAATTTGATGTACTAAACGCAAATACTCATTTTGCTTCAGTTCGAAATACAATTTCAGAAACATCAAAAACTCCGCCGCTAATGTACAATAAAATTACAATATTGCATATACAGGCGCTTAAACATTCTTGTTAAGCACAACATAGCAATTGGAATTGCTAAAGTTCTTATTTCTACTTCTCCAGCATCTCCATGGACCAAAGGTAATGGCAATTCGGATGCCATTGTTAAGTCTTTTGCCATTACTACAAGTTTCATGCCGCTATTGAGGATTAGGAGGGCGGCTATTTGCATTAGAAACACGGGATCCCCATTCAAGCAATTCTTTGCTGGTGTCATCTTTGTGAACCAGAACCTCAATAAAGCATAAGGAGTCCTTATGTGTGCCTGTTGCCGTTGCAATTGCTTCTGTCAGCTCATCCTCAGTTCTCACCTGTTACCAAAGAGACCATCCGTGAGTACAAGGATATGGAATACCACTTCCACTAGTTTAGAGAGTAGATGTAAAATCATTCTAAGAATCACATTAATTTCATCAAGCTGTTGCTCACCATTAACTAGAAATTATACTAATGTTGAATGTTCAGTTAATGTTGATCATAATTTTAACTCAAAAAGTAAGGCAGTAGGTATTTGTCTGTTAAAGCTAACCTTGGCAGTCCAGCATTTGCCTTCACCATTGTGGATAGCATTCACAAGACCCGTGTAGTCCCAGTTTTTTATGACATTGTAGGGGCCATCATGAATCTCTACTTCAATTGTATACCCTCCATTGTTGATTAAAAATATTATGCTATTTTGCCCACATCGCAACATGGTTGAAACATCCTGAGCTGTCACCTGTGAAATGAATTAAAAAAAAAATTGACTCAGCATTCTGTTTTTCGCATTGGTCTAAAGCTTTTTGTATATTTGGAATTTGACAAGATGAGCACACTTTTAGATGGAAATGTCATTGCACTAAACCTAAGGCCTCAAGTGCCCAAGAAGCTGACTATGAAGACTAATTGTATAGTGCCATGCCTTAAGTTCATAAATTCAGTTTGTTATGTCATTTGAACTAAAATCAATCTTTCTCTGACCTGGAAGCTCCCATCTCCAATGCAAGCAATAACACGTTTGTTTCTAGCAGCCTGAGCATAACCTAGAGTTGCACCCACCGACCACCCAATGGATCCATATTGCATCTGGAATTCATACCTGAACAGACATAATCACATAAAAAAACTGTTTTAAAGACAGTAAACCTAAATCTAACCAAAAACTCCTCTAAGTTGTGAAAATGTCTTGAAACACAGTACTGTAGAGTAGATGCTGAATCCAACTTTGCAACAGAGTCAAACTTACCCACAATTCTCAGGCAGCCGAAGCTTTTGACAATTGAACCATGAATCTCCTGTCTCTGCAATTACCGCAGTTTCTTGACTCAACATTTCCTGTAAATGAGCTTGGTTAAGTCAATGCAAGAGGCATGCCAGTGTCCTCTTTTCCAACAAACATTAACAGTTTTATATATAGGTATTAACACTTGATAGTACAAGAGTTAATTACAAAAAGGGGCCACTGCCCTCATTTCCTTCTGTGCTGTCTATCAGCCATATTGGGAAATTTTGTTCCCATTCTACATCATGCACTAACTTTCCAGCAAACTGAGCTAGTGCATGCCAGTGTCCTGCTGATGCTAACATTGTTAAAATTCTTTGAGATGAATGCCTACATATTCTAGCATTTGACATTTAAGATTGGAGCTTCTTGCATAACCTAAAAAAGCAAAATTATTGTAGATGGATTTGCATGAGTATGATATCAACAAAATCTGTATCACAATCAACAGAAAATCTAATTTAGCATTCTTCTTAATCATCGTTCGGTAATTATTGATTCTTAATTGTGTGCTTCTCATGAGTTTGATTATGCAAGAATTGGATCTTCTTCAGAACTGCACAAATAATAGATGCACATGAAAAGAAGTAGAGAGTTGTGCATAGTATTTGTACCTGAATGTGCTTGAAGAGGATGTTTACTCTAAGAGGTTCATCCTTCCCGCATGTGAGAGCAACTCCTGGAGGGACATATATCCTGCGAAAATTCTCCATGGCAGTGCTGTTTTTCTTCAGCTTTTTGGCCAGTGCAGACAAGAATTCCGTCATGAAAACCCAGCCAAATGAAGGCCCATTACATATAGTAACACGATTGGGTTGTACACTAATTAATTTCTCTTTTTTGATCAACAAAGAATACCCAACTGAACTGTAGTCAT